>NW_019384502.1:627346-635085 GCF_000671375.1 Centruroides sculpturatus | reverse complement strand
TACAGTCGACCCCCGTATAAGATCATTGATTATTCCGTTTTATATGAATTCCATGTTGTACAAGTCACTTAAATTTTACAAATACGTGAGCCGTTCACAGCCCGGTACACGTATTTGTAAAATCTAAGTGACTCGTACAACATGGAATTCATATAAAACGGAATAATCAATGATCTTATACGGGGGTCGACTGTACTGTTTTGTTTACAATCAGGCAAGTCAATTTCTCATGCAGATGTACTTAATTTGTTAACCACACTGCATATTAATGAGCCATTATCCAATGAAATTTTACTTCTAGAAGCACTAGATAAACCATCACTACAGGCTGATGAGATTGCCCATATGACTACCCAAGATCTTATGCCATCATGAGTCCTCAACTGGGTGTAGAAGGGGTGGCCAATGGAAAAACTAGATGCAGAGTTTGCACCTTTTTCCAAAAGAAATTGGAACTATCAGTTCACAGAGGTTGCTTATTATAGGGATGCAGAGTTGTTATACCAAAGAAGGCTAAAGCTCACTTATTGGCCACACTTTGCAATGCTCATTAACAAATTGTTTGCAGTAAGGCTCTTGCTTGCAGCTACATTTGGTGGCCAGGCATGGACAGACAAATAAAAGAAATAGTAGCTGTTTGTGATACGTGTCAGCAAATAAGATGTGCTTCTGAAGATAGTGATGTCATGAGCCAGCTGAAGAATTCTTGGTCAAGACTTCATATTGACCATGCTGATCCTTTTCAGAGAGTCTTGTTTCTGATCATTGTGAAATTATATTCAAAGTAGCTGGATATAATCAAAGTTAAATCAATTGATTCAAAGTGTGCAATCAGAGCATTGAAGAAGTTATTTAGTGCCCATGAGATTCCTGATATGGCTATCTTAGTCAATGGAACAGGATTTATGTTGTCCTGACTGAACGGTGACCATAAGGGAAGGTTCAGGTCACTGAAACTTTTTCCTCTCTTCTATTGAAATGAGTAAGAAGAAACATTGTGTTTAATGGTTTCCAGATGTGGAGAACAATATATAGTAAGGACACAAAGTATGACATATCATAAAAAGGCTTTTTTAAAAATATCTCTAAGCTTTTCTTACACAAGGAAAAACAGGTGTGAGGCTTTGTGTATAAGTTTATGGAACTAAGAAGACAGTGGCTAAAAAAGTTTGGAAATCCACTGCTTTATTAATTTGTTTTTTCTGAAGTTTCTGTGAGTTTGTGTTATTGCATTCTGAATAATTTCCACAGTTTTTGCAAATCTTCTTAATATTAAAAGTGCTTTAACTGGTTCTGTGCCACTTGCTTGCCAGCTAGTTACTTGTTTTACCAAGGTTATCTTTGTTTAACTTAAAGTCTAAATAATTAGTGGATGTATTTTTGAAATTAACTTTCTTAATAATTGTAACATATAATCTTACTTAATAATTGCAACTTTGAAATATATTTATTAAACTGTAAATTTTTAATTTTTGTGACCAATAAAAATTAGTATTTTCGATATTGTGATTTTGAGGTATGAACTTTATAACCTCATAACACATGAAAAAATAATGAAACTGTTACAGAGAGATTTCAACGTGACATCCTCTCAACACATCAAACTAACTTAGTAAAATTAATGAGAAAATTTTTTAAATGCACAGTTTATAAAATTTTTACATAACGGTAGTACTTAATAAATGGCTTTAAACAATAAGATGTATTTCAGTTGTATGTACACCATATAACTCTAGACACGTACAAGCAATTGCTTTATATACTGTACAGTATTTTTGAAATTATCCAAAAGTTATAATTGAAGATAACATGTAATAATGATTATATTAAGCTTCAGCAGAGTTAAATTCATGCCATTACATTTTACGCAGAGAACCAGTTAAACTTCAGAAACAAAATGAAATCACGGAGAACTAAATAAAATGAGTATAGTAGATTGTAATAAATCAAGAATCATATCTTCATAAGAAATTTTTGACTATGCCAGACAACTGGGTCTTTTGTTTCCAGGCCATTTTCATACATTCTTCATAATTTGTTACTCATGATTCTGATTCTGCATTTTCAAGATAAATTCTCAAATTTTTTTGATTATATCTTATATATTCTTACATATATGTATATAGATATATGTATATATAATAGTATTGTGTGTATAGTTATGATATTACAGATTCTATTTGTCCTTCTTTTTTAATTTAATTCTCTACTAAATATATACAGTAAAACCTTGCTAATTCAGATGCCACTAATTTGGAATTCATGGTAATACTGTTACTATTTTGCATTGTGTATTTTTTAAAATAATGAATCTGTTGATTCTACTTGAGGCTTTAACAACTATTACCTATTATTACTACTTTTAGACAGATGCATCAAGATGTGATTAAAGAACATTTAGAAAAGGAACCACAAATAAAACTTAAATTTGGGCTTAAAAAAGAAGCTATCAGCAATGACAAGAACAATGCTACTACTATGTTTGTATTGTAAAAATTCATCAAACCACTGTATTTGTTCATTTAATTAAAGTGTACTGTACAATAAATTTTGACTTTAAAGAAAGTGTACTTTTTGGACCATACAATACACATTTGAGTAAAAGTCTTTTCTAATTCAGACTTTCACTAATTCAGACTAGGCTTTCCTTAATTAGTCCAAATTAGTGAGGTTGTACTGTATTTATGCTTTTATGTATACATTAGATTACAATGCAGCTTGAAAAAAATTTTAAAAACATTGTCTATCTATCCAACAATCAGAATTTTAATAACCAAATGTCCAGGCTGGAACTGAGATGAATCACCATGCAAACAACATAAATACTTTAGAATCTTACAAATTCAATTTCAGCAGCTAAACTTGAAGAGGTTTTTAAATAAGCTGAAAACATTATTTTTACAATAAAACATTTACTGAATCAGTATTTATGGTGTTTGCTTGATGAGAATTTTAATTAATTAATTATTATTTTTAAATTTTTATTAATTATATGTTAATAGTTAATAGTTAAGTTAATAGAAAGATAGAAATGTCAGGAAAGAAACTGAATTTCAGTCTTTTTATTTTATATTTCAGAGCATTTTAAATATGTTTATTATTATTATTATTGAGTTGTGCAATTATTATTTTATTTTAATTTTATTAAAGAGCAATTCACATAATTTTAAAGATTATAATCACAGTAGCTTGTAATAAAATATTATTAGTATCTATATTTTAAATTAAATTTATATTCAGATTTTAATATTACTTTTTAAGAAAACAGTGTATATTTTTCTATACATAAAAATCTTTAGGGAGCCGTCGAATATTAGATGTAATGGATGTTACAACACAAAAAGATACAGAAATGACAATGAAAGAATGGTGCCAATATTTTGAAGATCCTAAGCGAGAGAGGCTGTTAAATGTTATAAGTTTAGAGTTTAGTCATACTCGACTTGAACATTATGTGGAATCGCCAACAGTTGTAAGTATGGAAATTATATTTTTAATGAAATCATTGTAACAGATTAACAGTGCATTATAATTTACTTAAATTATATCATTTAGGTACGACAAGTAGATTGGGTTGATTTAGTATGGCCTCGTCATTTGAAGGAAAGTCAAATAAAAGGAACAAATGATATTGAAGATATGAAATATCCAAAAGTTCAAAAGTAAGTGAAAATTGAAATAATTTTTTTATATTTGGTTTAATTTTTTTTTCAAGCATTCTAATTCAAAATTTACTTAATAAAATAAACTGATAAATCTTACTAGAGATCAATAAAATTAAAAATATATATAATTGATCAAATGTTATTTAATATATTTAAAACTATAAAAATACAAATCAAACATTAAATCAGTAATATTTGATTTTCTCTGCATGGTCTTGAACATTCATGAAGAGAAGCTTTACAGTTTTACCACTCATTTATTTTCTTTTTGAGTATTTTAACTGGATAAAAATGTTTTATGCTATTTTGTAATAATCTACAACTTTATAGTTTAAACTATGCTGTTGTCTTTCATAAGAACTAATTTAGGATTTGCTCCATGTGAAAGGGGAGTTAAGGTGCATAGTGTCAAAACCAACAAATAGTCCACAATTACACTGGAATATAGAAGAATTTTTTAAGTACAAGACTCTTTTTAATTTATTTACTTACACTTCAATAAAATGTAATTTATTTAATATTTCAGTTACAAAAACCCAAAAATGGATTTACATATGTCAGAGAATGTGTAAATTCAATGTATAATTTTATGTATAAAATGCATTTAAAAAAACAGTAATTGATTCTTTTCACAATTTTTCATTGAACAAAGAGAAAATAATTAAGCAAAAATTTAGCATTAATACTTTTTTCAGTTTCAGTCTTAAAATTTTTAAGTTTAGTAAATTACTCCAAAAGTTGGGAAATAAAGAATAGATATATATCCCATTTATAACTCTGTATAATTATGTAATGTTAACATAATAAATCACACCATTTACACTTTTTCTGGCAGCAACACTTTAATATACAAACATTTTTGGAGCTATATCAGGTTTTAACATTAATCAAATTGAACATCTATAATGAAATAAAAGTTTGGAACAACTTTGGTGTTCTATTGATGTCAGAAGATTTGAAAATAGATATCTTCCACCGTATATTTACCTAGATAGAATTATATAAACAACAAAATCAATTAATTAAATAACTGCATATTGTTAATGTTAAAACTTGATGTAGGCCCATAAATGTGGCTGAAAACATTCATACATTAGTGTTGCTGCTGGAAAATTTATTACAGAATTATATAAACAACAAAATCAATTAATTAAATAACTGCATATTGTTAATGTTAAAACCTGATGTAGGCTCATAAATGTGGCTGAAAACATTCATATATTAAAGTGTTGCTGCCGGAAAATTTATTACAGATAAGTTCCAGCTTACATTGTAACATCTTATTTGATGAAATCAAAATCCCAAATAATATTCTAACAGTGCATTACATAAATGAAGGGGTCGAAAGTGCCAGGCCTGGACTTTACACAGGCAATAAAATAAAAAAAAATTGTTATTAGTGTCAAATCCCAAAATAATTACTATAAGCAATTCAAAAAAATCTATTTATTAGTAAAAGCATGAATATGCACAATCAAGAAATAACATTAGAAAATTACTTGAAAATGAAGATGATTTATCAAAAAATTAAAACAAATATATACAAAACTTTCCTGACAATTGGGGACTTACAAATTAAGCTACAACTATCTTAGAACTATTTGCACAAAAACTAACAAGCAAAGTATGAAAAAAAATTGAAAAAGCACAATGAATCTTACTGATTCATCTAGCCATCACCAAGAAACTCTGTCGTCATTGAAACTGGAAAGCTTTTCGTCAATCTTGCTCAATCCTTAGCACCACCTCATTTGATTCTTCAATTCTTCTTCTTCTTATAGTGCAGTTGGGGTGACATTACAAGCATATGCCCACTCAACCCTATTTACATACTTAAACATTAACACTTCATTCATTCTAGTAATCAGTCTTGTTAATTCATGTCATCTCCCTTACAAGTAATTTTATAATTGTTTTATGGCATTTCCAATGACAATTTGTGATGGGAGATCATTCTTTTAACTTTCTGTGAAAGTCCCCCCTGAGATGTCGTTTCTGGGTTGATGATGTCATAAGTTGCTGCCAGTAGTCATCATAATAAGGTGAATTAATTTTGAATTTTACCCAGGTGAGGTGCGGTGGTTTATCCTTACTGAAATAAAAACACCCAAAATAAAGAAAATAACTAACTAAAAATAATCCCCAAACAAAATAGAATGAGTTGGATTCAGCTCCTTACAACAGGGGTGTCCAACCTTTTTGTTTCTCTGGGCCACATTGGAAGAAGTCATGGAATTTTGGGCCACAAGTATATTATATAAAACTTTATCACAAAAAAGGATATTTTAAAAAATTACTTCTATAGACACTTTCAATTTTTACTTAGAAATAGATAAATTCATTTATTATAAAGGAGACAAACAAAAATTTATTTGAAAAAAAACAAATATTTGTTTTATTTGGGTCTCTAATTAATAAAAACTGACAAAACACCATTTTAAAGTGCATTTTTATTCAACTAATATATTTATAAATAATATGTATCTCAAAAAGTAGCCAATTCGCCAAATGATATTTTTTACGCCAAACTAATAAAAGGGTAGCCAAATCCTGCAACGCTGGAAGGAATACTAAATAAAGCTGGAGTTGGGACTCAAAGGATTATAGACCCAAAAGCAAGGAAAGGAGAGAAAGGACAAAAGATAAAGAAGTGAGAAAGGTTGGAAAATTAAGGGTCAGTATTTACATAACAGAAGGTCTATTTAACCTTTCTCACTACTTTTTATCTCTCTTAGCCTCTTTGTGCTCTCTGAGAGGTAAAGGGCCTAAAACCACAAATAAAAAAATAAAAAAACTACTTTTTATCTTTTGGCCTTTCTCTTCTTTCCCCGAATTTGAGTCTATTCTTCTTTGAGTCACAACTCCAGCTTCATTTAGTATACCTTCCTCATTCACACATTTCCAAATATTTGAAAATATTTCCTTTTCACTCAAAAATAAAATATGTATAAAGGTTTACGGCTTTGTGAAACTTATTTTTTGAGTTTATGCCATTTAAATAAATAAATTAATTAATTAAAAAATTTGTCAGTTTTGTTTACATGTTTATTGGGCCACATGTGGGCCTTGGGTTGGACACCCCTGCCTTACAACATATTGGAGAGTTTAATGTTAACATCTTATTTAACATATTACTATATTTACTTTAAGTATTTAAAAAAAAATTCATTAAGAGGAAAAGCTAATATTGATTCATTTATCAACTTTAATATATCTACTTTAAATCATAACAATTATTGTGTTATGTTTAACTCTAATTCAGATTTTTATAATTAAAATATCATATCAAGTTTTTGATATTCAAATATATTCAAGTTGAGTAGCCCATCCAATATTTAGAATCTGAAATACTCCAAAATCTGTAACTTTGTTTTCACAGAAGAGTGTCTTTTGGGATGGAATTATGACTTACTTGTTTGTGCTGTGAAAATGATACAATTGTGCATATGCAATTGTGGTGCATTGCTGTGACTCAATAAATCATCAACCATTATAAGTATGAGGGTCTATGACTATTTATTTTCTGTTGGGTTTATATTTCGTTAAAAATGTGAAAAAGATCTGATAGTTCTCTTCAGCTCTATCATATCATGTATTCCAAAATCTGAAACATTCTCAGTTCCAAGCATTTTCAATTGGTGATATTCAACCCATATAAACTGTTAATTAAAGATTGGTTCTATCTCAAGATATAAATAATATTTATTCTTACATTTTGTTTAAGTTTGCTAATAAAATTAATGTTAGTTTTCTCTTATGCATAACATATGTTCTTAAAGAAGTGATTTTACTTTTTCTTTAACTTTCTATAAATTTATTTTAAAAATAAATAAGTATTGGTTGAGTCAAACACAAAAATCAAAGTATACTTAATATCAACATAGATATTTTCATTTTGTATAGATTATTAAGACAAGTGCTTAAATATTACAATGCAGAATATTTTATAATTGTATTTTTGACACAATTCAGTTTTTAAGTATTTTATTATTTTTATTAGTATGTATTAATTTTTGAATAGATGATGTCTGCTCTAAGAAAGACTTGTCTATTGAAAACACCAAAAAATTGATT
>NW_019384502.1:620627-627019 GCF_000671375.1 Centruroides sculpturatus | reverse complement strand
CTGCAATCTTTGGCTATGTCTTGGGCTACTCAAATATTTTACGTTTTTGATACTAAATTAACTTCTGAAGTATAATTTTTTATTGTTTTTATATTTTTCAATATATTTATTTTGTTTGTACAAAATAAAGAAATAATTTTTAACAATACAATAGTCACAATTATTATTATAAAAATTTTCATTAGTCTTTAAGATCGACGAAAATTCAATGCAAAGCGACATGCAATGGAGAAAAATTTAAACATAGGATATATTAATATACTATTATTGGGATATACCAGGGGTCGGCAGTTTGTCAAGTGAGAAGAGCCAAATTGTCATGAAAACAGGATAACAAAAGTACCAGAGAGCCGCATATTAATTTAAATGTGCGAAATACGACACACGACAGGGGCGCCTCTAGTGGACATTTTTCGCATAACGTTACACGGATGGACGGACACGCATTCAATGCGTTATACATATAGATATGCTTCAAATGCTACCACTCTTATGCGACACATATTGATCAACGCGAGTGTGGTCGTGTGCGGACGGCGTATGATTCTATCTCATAAAGGCATAAGTTATAAGGCTGCGGTGAAATGAGGTGAGGTGAAATTGGAGTTTATGTCCGAAGAGCNCTAGTTACTTGTTTTACCAAGGTTATCTTTGTTTAACTTAAAGTCTAAATAATTAGTGGATGTATTTTTGAAATTAACTTTCTTAATAATTGTAACATAATATTCTGTTCTACTTTTAATTTGAAAAAAAAAAAAATCTAATATATAAAATTATAATGCTTCAGAAATACAGTAGAGTTCCACTAATCTGAACATGTTTGTCAGCAGAGAGGAAATTTTCTCTAACAAGAGGTGGTAACAACCTCCTCCACTTAGGGGTGTTCTTTCTCTTTCCTGATTTAACCACATGAATAAAGTTTCATCAAGTTTGTCAAATGTTGAGGGTCTTGCTGTTTGTCAATTTTCAACTGATTTTTTTTTTTGAAGTAAAGGCATAAAACTGCTTGATCTTTGCATGGTTTTTTTCCAGTCGGTTATTGTGGCCTTGCCCACTCAAAACTCTACTGCCAATTTCATTACACTTTCACCCTTGTCCAGTCTTTCCAAAATGTCTAGCTTATCTTTCAATGCACACATTGTGTGTTTCTGTTTCATGGCCATTGTAGCAGCAGACTAAACTAAACTAAAATAATGTAGAGCAAAGAGTACATTCAACATCCACAATTAATCATGCGAACTCACACAGTAGCATTAGTCAACTGATTGGAATCCTGGACTATGTATTAAAAACAATGTTTTTTACAGTTAAAATAATTTAAGTTAAACAATGAAGACAGATTGCCATTTCAAAATTACAAAACTTGTTTTTGTTAACTATTTTTGTTCTCTATTGAGTACAAGTCAGATGAAATAAAGGGTGGTGCACTCACGTCATTGATGATGTTGGATCTATATAAACCAGACCTGTTTTACTGCTTGCTTCTGCATTATTTCATTTATTCGGCTAATCCAAACAGGACTCGGGCCCAGTTAGTTCGGACTAGTGTGACTCTATTGTATTTAAAAAGTATATAAATACATGCTTCTGTAACTAAAATGTATATTTACTTTTGTCTGTTTAGTAACATTTTTTAATAAATACTAAAAAACTGAATTGAATTTCTAATAATTTTATTTACTTATTAGGTCTTTTGGTTAATACCACCAACAGAACATAATATTCAATTATATGAACAGTGGGTTCTTTCTGGAAAACAGGGTGATGTTTTCTTTGGTGATACCGTTGAAAAATGTGCAAGAATACATTTATATGATGGCTACACATTTTTTATTCCTACTGGTAACCAGCATATATTATAATTATATATATAGATTAGTTTATTTTTAAAATTTTATATATCTATCAAATTATTACTCTTTGAGACTAAAAATAATTTCATTCCTATTAAAAAATGAATTATTGGAAACTGAAAAAGAAAGATTATATTTGGATCAAAAAATAAACTTAAAAATTTTTAAAATTCTGTTGAATAGAGACCAATAATAATTTGCATTCATTGATTTTGTACATATTAAGTAGAAACAAATTAAATCATGTACTAAAATAAAAACAAAACTTTTTCAAAAATGTTATTTATTGTTAATTTTTGTATTATCTATTAAACTTAAAAACAAAATTAAGTTCCAATCTCTATAAATGGTTAAATTTCATTTTATTAGAAAGGTAATTAATATAAACTAAAATTATTAAATTAAAATATAACAAATCCTGAGTATTTTGAACCTCTCAGCTCATCAATATAGGTGTTTACTTAGCAAAGAATATCCAAACAATTCAAGAACACTAGAAGTCTTAAATTTAAATTCATTCCAAACTTGTTGCAATCTCCAAATTCATGAAAAGACGAATTGTAAAACTATTTCTAATCTTCTGGACTGATTCAATCATAATAATCTATTTTTTTATAAAAATATACTAGAACTTTTTTAATACTAACATTCATTAAATTGCTTTCCTTTGAAATTAACTGGTTAATTTCAAAGGATGAATTTATGGTTAATTCATCTAAATTTTTAAAGTTTAACAATACTGAATATAAATAAACAACATTAAAACCCAATATATTATAAACTACAAGCCAACCAATGCCATATGTCATTGGGCTAGATATCGGCTATAATACTAATAAATTATGAAACAATTTGGTACTAGAGGGAGACACTAAGTACCATCTCTTAATAAATTTAATAATTATAATTTTTAATTAAATAATTTAGATTACTGGACAATGTCTAAATTATTTAAGTTGAGTGCCTTAGGAGGTGTTTACAGGATGTGGGTGCTGGATGCATCCCCAGTTGGCACTGTAATAATTGTTGATGGTTGTAACGTAACGTTATATATACTGGAAGGGGAGATCAGACAGGAGGTCTTGGTAGTGAAATTGCAATGCATCTGCACAGTAAGCAGAAGTTGCAGCTTTGAGTCACTCTTCAGGCCGATTCTTTTCTTCCAGTAGTCTAAATTATTTAATTAAAAATTATAATTATTAAATTTAGTAAGAGATGGTGCCTAACGTCTCCCTCTAGTACCAAATTGTCTCATAATTTATTAGTATTATAGCCAGTATCTAGCCCAATGACATACGGCATTAGTTGGCTTTAGTTTAATACTGAATATACAGTGGTGCCTCGTATAACGTACGCCTCGAATAACGGATGCTGCAAACAATGGATTTTCTGTTTGGCCATTACGTGACTCAAGCAACGGATTGGCTGTGAACAACAGACTTTCCATTCGGCAGTTACATGAGCCGAACAATGGTCTTTCTGCAAACAAGTGCAAATGATGTTTCCACACTTTTGCCATTGCCAATGNGCAGCTTTGAGTCACTCTTCAGGCCGATTCTTTTCTTCCAGTAGTCTAAATTATTTAATTAAAAATTATAATTATTAAATTTAGTAAGAGATGGTGCCTAACGTCTCCCTCTAGTACCAAATTGTCTCATAATTTATTAGTATTATAGCCAGTATCTAGCCCAATGACATACGGCATTAGTTGGCTTTAGTTTAATACTGAATATACAGTGGTGCCTCGTATAACGTACGCCTCGAATAACGGATGCTGCAAACAATGGATTTTCTGTTTGGCCATTACGTGACTCAAGCAACGGATTGGCTGTGAACAACAGACTTTCCATTCGGCAGTTACATGAGCCGAACAATGGTCTTTCTGCAAACAAGTGCAAATGATGTTTCCACACTTTTGCCATTGCCAATGACCATCTGCTATTTTTATAATATATTAGTATTATTAGAATATATTATCAGTATATCTGAAGTACAGAGCATTGGGATTAGGCTTGCTCCCTTGTTTATTAGGTATATCAACACAGGGCAGGGTATTTACATTTATTCAAGTGTTGTGCAAATCATGCTTCTAAAAAAACAGAAAGGTGATTTCAATTGAAACAAAGCAAGAAATCATCAGAAGGAGTGAAAGTTGATCCGGACTTTCTTGTCAAATGGGGAGAGGTTCAGGAGTTTACCAACACTCACTATCCAAACACAGCTGAGGCCAACGGGATTAATGATCTCTACAATGACACCCTTGCCTGTCATTTCTGACAGGTGTTGAAGAGAGAGAAACAGACCACCTCGGACATGTTTTTCAAGAAGCAAGCTGCCAAAAACAAAGAATGAAACAAGAGGAGATGACCCTGCAAGCTCCGGTAGCCTTTCCTGAATCTGACTCCGATTAAAAAACAATAAAAAAGAGACCTGCTGCAATGTGTAAAAGTCTGTATCTGTATGAATGTGTAAAGAAAGTGTTCCTCCACCTCCTTCTCACAACATCTGACTACCCGACATAATTGGTGACTGCTCCATTTTCATTTTTTTTTATGGTACAGTATGGTTATTTTATGCTGCAGAACGAATTATATGTTTTAACATGTATTTCTAGGGGAAATGCGTTTCGTATAACGGACTTTTCACTTAATGTACGTGCACCTGGAACGGATTGAGTACATTATACGAGGCACCGCTGTATATGATAATCCATTGATATTCAAAGCACATGCTGAACAGTCTCTTTGTGATCATACAATTCTCTGTTTAACTACTCTCAGTTTTTTATAATCCATTTCCATGATGTTCATAATATGTCTTCATCTCTGTTGTGGAATCCCTAGTAAGTAAACATAGAGATGGAGGTATATCAAAACCAGGCTGAAAATGAATTATAAAGGAATGAGAGAACTTAGGATTGTTAGCCTAACTAACAACCTGTGTGATTTTTTTTGTTTAAATTATTAACTAGTCTAATTCAATGAATAAATTATAATAATGCATTTAATATAAATAGGCTGGATACATGCTGTTTTTACACCAGAAGATAGTTTAGTATTTGGTGGTAATTTCCTACATAGTTTTGGAATTAAGAAGCAACTACGTATTGCACAAGTGGAAGATATTACCCATGTAAAAATGTGTTATTGTTTTTGTTATTTGTTACTTTATAATGCTGTAACTTATAAAATGAAAATTAAAAAATTTTTAAACTTTATTTATTAGGTGCCTCCAAAATTTCGCTATCCATTTTATACAGAAATATTATGGTATGTTTTGCAACGTTATGTAAATTGTGTCAAAGGTAAAAATCATTTAACATGCAACGAAGAGGGTGATCCAGTCAAATTAGATGCAGTTCAACCTAATGGAACAATTTCTGAAGGTAATTTGATTTCTATCTCCAGCCAATTAAATCGACTTATTAAATTATTAACTATTTAATATATTATAATAGATTTCAATAATATTAAAGTCTAAATATTTTTTCTGTTTGTCATATATGTATGTTTTTTATTAATTATAAATTTATATTTTTTTAAAAATTGTTAACATAAACTTTTTTTAATTTTTAACATCAGTTTTAAAGATATTTTTACTTTTCAAATTGAAGTTATTACCAATATTCAATTATTTATTAAATATAATACAATAGAGCATTGATCATCCAACCCTCGAACAACCGTCACATTGGTTAACCAACTGTGTTCTAGTTGGCCAATTCAAATGTCCACTAGTGATGTGGTGCTACAATATTTGGCTATGTCTTGGCTACTTTAATATTAGTTTTACGTGTTTTAGCTGGCAACACTGGCTCGACCATGAAAGGGAGCCAGTATTTGGACGAGACTTAATTTTCTAATTTTTAACGATACAATAGCAACGATTATTATTTAAATAAAATTTTTGTTAGGCTTAATATCGATGAAAATTCAACGCGAAGTAGGTTAATAGTGATATACTAATATACTATACAGTAATACCCCGACTTACACGAACCCAGAGTTACACGATTTTCAGATCTCGTTGATTCGTCTTTTGTTTGAGCGCCACGCAACCCTTGATTACTCACTCCCCCCACACTATTGTTCAGCTTACATGTTCAGCTTACATGTTCGGATGTGTTGCGCGGAATCCACACAGAGCTACAATTTATTTTGTGTATTATTATTCTGTGTTTGTTGTGGAGACTCGAGAGACTTTACTATGTCATCCAAACAAAGTAGAACTAATTCTTCTGCATCAAACAAGAAAAGAAAAACTTTATCTTTGGAATGTAAAGTTAACATTGGGTATGTTCGTAAAGTCGAACGAGTTAAACGAGAATGACGTCATCGTTATTCCTATTTCGTTAGACTTTTTGAACGATTCGTTACTAACGCATTTAACTCGTTATTATTAAAGACTTTGATACAAAAATGAAAATTAGTGAATTGGCAAAGAAGTTTGATCTACCGGAATTGTCGGTCAGAACAATTATAAAAGGCAAAGAAAAAATTCTCGAAGCTGTGAAAAATGCTCAATCTTTAAATTCAAGCA